>NC_071113.1:12327500-12375000 GCF_024256425.1 Clarias gariepinus
TCACCGCCAGCAGCTCCCGGTCGCCAATACTGTAGTTCCTCTCGGTCGGAGAAAGTCGGTGGGAGAGAAAGCAGCACGGATGCAGTTTATTATCCTTGGACGACCTCTGAGACAGGGCTGCTCCAACACCCGAGTCGGAGGCATCCACTTCAACCACAAACTGAAGGCGTGGGTCCGGTTGAAGTAGAACAGGAGCCGAAGTGAATCGCCTCTTCAGATCCTGAAAGGACCTAGCCGCTTCCTCCGACCAGATGAATGGGGCCTTGGCTGAAGTTAGCGAGATGAGTGGAGCGGCTACTGAGCTATAATTGCGGATGAACCGCCTATAAAAATTTGCGAACCCCAGGAAGCGCTGAAGTTCCTTGCGTGTTGTTGGGGCAGGCCAGCCCGTGACTGCCTTCAGCTTGGCAGGGTCCATTTGTATCCTAGACGGGGCAACAATGAAGCCCAGGAAGGAGACTGTGCTACTATGAAACTCGCATTTTTCGACCTTGACGAACAGCTGATTCTCAAGCAGCCTCTGGAGAACCTGACGGACATGTATCTTGTGTTCCTCCAGGGAACGCGAGAAGATGAGGATGTCGTCTAGGTATACAAAGACAAAGACGTTTATAAAATCCCTGAGGACGTCATTGACTAGAGCTTGGAACACGGCCGGGGCGTTGGCTAACCCAAACGGCATGACCAGATATTCGTAATGACCCGACGGGGTGTTAAAGGCGGTCTTCCACTCATCCCCTTCTCTTATCCTGACCAGGTGATAGGCGCTGCGAAGATCCAATTTCGTGAAGAATTGGGCCCCCTGCAGGAGGTCGAAGGCTGTGGACATCAGTGGCAGGGGGTACCGATTCTTTACGGTGATGTCATTCAGCCCCCTGTAGTCTATGCAAGGACGGAGGGTACCATCTTTTTTGGCCACAAAGAAAAACCCCGCCCCAGCGGGTGATGAAGATGGTCTAATGATGCCGGCGGCTAATGACTCAGAGATGTATTGGTCCATGGCCCTCCTTTCAGTATGTGAAAGTGAAAAGAGACGGCCCCGGGGCGGGGTAGTGCCAGGCAGGAGGTCAATTGCGCAGTCGTACGGACGATGAGGTGGAAGAGAGACGGCCCGGGATTTACTGAACACAGCCTTAAGGTCGATGTAGTCATGAGGGAGCACGGAAAGGTCGGGAAAGTCCTCAGGAGGTCCTGATGTTACAGTGGGGCAAAGAGCAGATTTCAGGCAAGAGGCCAGGCAGAGAGGGCTCCATTCGAGTATGGTATTGTTCCTCCAGTCCACACGCGGGTTGTGACGAACAAGCCACGGACGACCAAGCACCAACTGGCACTGAGCTCTGTCCATAACGAGAAAGGAGATCTCTTCCGAGTGATTCCCAGAGGTCCTTAGGGTTACCGGAGTGGTGCGTCGGGTAATAGGCGGAAGTGGCGTTCCATCAAGAGCGTGGACGGACAATGGGATGTTCAGGGGAAGAGTAGGAATGCATAGTTCCTTGACCCTTGTGGCGCTGATCATATTCTGGTCGGAACCGGAGTCGACGAGGGCATGGGCTACGTGGGGCTGATTGCCCAGGAAGAGCGTGACGGGCAGGACTGGACGGCCTCTAGGCAGCTGCTCTTGGGTGCGCCCCTCCAGTGTGCCTAGGTTCACTGGGGGGGCCTGGCTTTTACCGGGCATTGCAGACGCAAGTGCCCAACCTGACCGCAGTAGAGGCATGCTCCCGCCTGCATACGGCGTTGCCGTTCCTCTGGTGAGATCCGGGTTCGTCCGATCTGCATGGGCTCCGCAGGGGCGGCAACTGGCATGGTCAGTGAAGAAGTTCCAACCCGTTGCCCGGTCTGGCTAAAAGTGCGGTTCCTACGTCGGAGGCGTGAGTCCACTCGCCCTGCTAGGTCCATTAACCCATTCAGGTCTCCAGGAAGTTGCTGTGCCACCAGCTGGTCCTTAACTGGTTCAGAGAGCCCGTTCAGGAAGGTATCGTAAAGCGCCTGAGTGTCCCACTGAGCGGCGGCTGCCAGGGTCCGGAACTCAATGGCGTAGTCATAAGCAGATCGGGGACCCTGACGAAGCTCCAAGAGCTGCCTAGCGGCCTCCCTTCCCACATGGGAGCGGTCGAACACTCTCTTCACCTCCTCTGTGAAGGCGCTGAAGGTGGCGCAGCAAGGGTCGTTAGCGTCCCAGACGGCCGTTCCCCACTCCCGGGCTCTCTCCGTAAGCAGGGTGATTATGTAAGCCACCTTAGAGCGCTCCGTAGGAAAAGCCGAGGGTTGGAGTTCGAGTAGCAGAGAGCATTGTGATAAAAATGAGCGGCAGGTGCCAGGGTCTCCGCCGTAGGGTTGAGGGTTCGGTAGGCGAGGTTCGTGCCGTGCTGGGCGGTCATGCTGAGCCAGGGGTGCGAGTGTAGCTGGGAGAACCGAACAGACCTGCTGAAACTGGGCTGACAACTGTGACAGACTTTGTGACATCTGTTGGAGGCTTTGCTGCTGAGAATTAATAAGAGCACCCTGTTGGGCGACGGTCTGGCGAAGCCTAGCCTCGGATCGGTTACTCGTCCTGGACTGGAGTCTGGTGCGGAGGCCCGCCCTGGGGGAAGAAGTGTCTGCTGGGTCTGCCATGGCCGCAGTGTACTGTCACGGAGGGGGAAAAGGCAGGAGAGGGAAAAGACCCAATAGCAGACACAGATACTCTCAAGGGATTTTATTAGGGGATTAAAGGGTTAAGTTACAGCCACAGGGGAAGTGCGTGTGTGTGTGAGAGTCAGCGCGCAGCAGGGGGCGGCACGAGTATGTGTGTGTGTGTGTGTGTGTGTGTGTGAGAGAGAGTAAGCGCGCAGCAGGGGGCGGCGCGCGTGTGTGTGTGTGTGTGTGTGTGAGAGAGAGAGTCATTCAAGGCGTGCACAAGATGCTTTGGGAAATACCTTGTGACGTAGCGGGAGTCCGGGCAACGACGTCAGGGGATCCTCCGTGAACCCGGAAGTGGGAGCGCACGAATTATCCTCGGATGTTGCGCAGAGAGGGGCCAAGCGCTATGCGGATTCCTGATGTGGGTCCGCGTTGCGGTCGAGGATAGAGGTGCAGGGGGTTTTGACTTACGTCCGTGAGAAGGATGAGCACGGCGCGCGTCGAGGGAGGTCCTCCGAAGAAGCGGAAGTCTTCTTGCGCCGCGGCGGGGTGCGTCACTGGCCGTGGACCGAAGAACACAGTCGGCGTCTTTAACCAGGTAAGAGTCGATAACCAGTAAATCCAGCCGCGTGAACAAAACAAATCCAAAGGGCGAGACAGAAATCAGGAAACTACTACAGGCAGGGTCGTACACGGAAATCAGTCCGAGAATCAGGCAAGATAAGCAGAAGGGACGAGACGAAAGAGGAGTCCAAAGGGGAGCTGGGTCGGCAACGAGACAAAATCCAAGAAATCAATAATAATCACAAAGACGTAAGGCACACGAGCGAGACACTGCGGCACCAACAGGTGCGCTCAGCTTGCTTTTAAAGCCTAGGGGTGATCCGTAATCAGATCCAGGTGTGCCGTGATGAACGCTGGGCGTGCTGAAAACTCCGGGGTGGAGTTAGGATTGTGAGGTGTTAGCAGGAGGTGGCTGGCTCGTGACAGAATGAGAAATGCATTTGTCATTTTATCATACATAATATTCAGCTTCACTTCTGTTTCAGTTGTATCCCTGTCACGATGAAGTTATGCAGTCTTGGCATTTTGTGCCTTAGTTCACAATATGACAAGTATTGTTTCATGCATCCATCTCAGCAGAGGTTTCCTGTTCTTTACAGTAGTAAAAGGCGGAACCGAATTCATATGTAGTTCCATGTCAGGATACACACACAGGAGCTTGCATGAACCATGGGCAATCAATAGGTCATTAGAATTACATTTTTACTCTTCAGTTCATATGGGATGCAAGATTTTTAAGGAATATGTGTATCAGCACTGTTGACTACAAGTGAAACAAACGACGCTTCTGGAAGAAAAAAAAAGTTTCATGATCTAATATTGTGTGACCATAGTGGTTAGCACTAAGAGTTCAAGTCCTAAAAATTGTAATGGCTGACCAGCTGCAGTGATTTTGAGTTTGAAATTGACAAAGTTTGGCTTGACTGCTCATCTATGATTCCGCCTGAAGCTTCATGAAATAATCAAAGTAATTATCCAGTCATGTTCAAAGATTAGCACCCATTAGTGTGTATGAGGTGTTTCTGCTGAAATGCTGTTTAATTTTTCCCAAAAAATAAGGCTGGGCTTTAAGGTCAAACAAGTTCACTTTGTTTTCATCTGTCTATGGGACATTGTGCCAGAAGCCTTGTGGTTTGTTCATATGCAGTTTTGCGACTTCAGTCACGCTTCTATGTTCTTTTTAGACAGAAAAGGCTCTTACAAACAAACTATACTTTCTCTTCTTTTAAGTGTGTTGTCCTGAACTTTAATAATCTCTGTGAATCCTGTAGAGTCTAATTTGAAGCTCTTGGGTTTTTTCTTTTGGATTTCTCTGAGTATTGCACAATTTGACCTTGGGGTGAATGTGCTGAGACGTCCACTCCCAGGAAGATTGGCAAATGTCTTGAAAGCTTTTCACTTGTGAATGATCTTTCTCACTGTAGAATGTTAAACTTATTTATAGAAGTTTAAATACCTGCTGATGATCGATTATTCAAAGGCAAACGATTAGCAGAAGCTGGATGCAACTTTCTCACTCATTGCCTATAGCACTTTATCCTGTATTTAGGGTTGTGGGGGGCCTGGAGCCTATCTCAGGAGACTTAGGGCACGAGGCAGGGTACACCCTGGACAGGGTGCCCATCCATCCCAGGGTACACATACACACTCATACACACACTACGGGCAATTTGGGAACGCCAGTTAGTCTAATCTGCAGGTTTTTGGACTGTGAAAGGAAACCGGAGTACCCGGAGGAAACCCACCAAACATAGGGAGAACATGCAAACTCAGTGACGGGAATTGAGCCTGGCCTGGAATCAAAGTGATAACCACTACACCACTGTGCTGCATCTTTTTGGTTTAATTTTTGGTTAAATAAATAATGGCATGGTGAAAGGAAGTTAAATGTTGTTCATCTGAGGACGTATTTGCAACCTCAGACTCACGATGAAAAAGAGGCTAGTAACTTTTTAACATAACTGTACTTCAATTATTAAAGCAATAATCTCCATTGCCTTTATTCATGATATGATAAATATCCAAACATATTTAGTTTCAAGGTGTGTTTTTCCCCCCTTTTTTTAGGTTGCTGGCAAGAGATGTGCTGTCAATCAAGGAGCCGATGGTTTGAAACAGAAATATATGGCAGGTGAATATGAAAAATCCATCTGCCAAGAGAGACAAGATGAGTGGATGATTAGCAGTAAGCTTGACAGTGACTATGAAATCGTAAAGGTATGTCAAAACATCAAAATCTATTAGGAATATGGATTTTAAAGGCATTAGTCACCTCTCATATGCACTATATCAAATAAGAAAAATCTGTTATTGATTTTTATTTGCTTGCTTTTTGCAGTCAAATGAAGTTAATAGACAAAACCAGGACTTCCAGAAGATTTTGGAAGTGAGGGAGCAGAGGAGGTTGAAGGAGATCTCTGAGCAGAAACACCAGCCAGATCCTGAGATAGTGGTGAGGTCATACAATATACAAACCCGATTCCAAAAAAGTTGGGACACTGTACAAATTGTGAATAAAAACGAATGCAATAAAGTGGAATTTTCAGATTTCAATATTTTATTCAGAATAAAATTTAGATAACATATCAAATGTTGAATGTGAGACATTATGAAATGTCATGCCAAATATTGGCTCATTTTGGATTTCATGAGAGCTACACATTCCAAAACATTTGGGACAGGTAGCAATAAGAGGCCGGAAAAGTTAAATGTACATATAAGAATCAGCTGGAGGACTAATTTGCAACTTATTAGGTCAATTGGCAACATTATTGGGTATAAAAAGAATCTCTCAGAGTGGAAGTGTCTCTCAGAACTCAAGACGATCACCAATTCCCCCAAAGCTGCGGAGAAAAATATTGGCCGAGGCTCATTTAAAATAGACTATGGCAAAGTGGAAAACTGTTCTGTGGTCAGACGAATCAAAAGTTCTTTTTGAAAACTGGGACGCCATGTCATCCGGACTAAAGAGGACAAGGACAACCCAAGTTGTTATCAGCGCTCAGTTCAGAAGCCTGCATCTCTGATCCTATGGGGTTGCATGAGTGCGTGTTGCATGGGCAACATACACATCTGGAAAGGCAACATCAATGCTGAAAGGTATATCCAAGTTTTAGAACAACATATGCTCCCATCCAGATGTTGTCTCTTTCAGGGAAGACCTTGCATTTTCCAACATGACATTGCCAGACCACATACTGCACCAATTACAACATCATGGCTGCGTAAATCATAACGAGGAAGATTCGACAAAGAAGACCTAAGACAGTTGAACAATCAGAAGCCTGTATTAGACAAGAATGGGACAACATTCCTATTCCTAAACTTGAGCAACTTGTCTCCTTAGTCCCCAGACGTTTGCAGACTGTTATAAAAAGAGGGGATTCCACAAAGAGGTAAACATGGCCTTGTCCCAAATATTTGAGATGTGTTGATGCCATGAAATTTAAAATCAACATATTTTTTTCCTTAAAATTATATATTTTTTCAGTTTAAACATTTGAAATGTCATCTATGTTGTATTCTGAAAAAAGTATTGAAATTTGAAACTTCCACATCATTGTATTCTGTTTTTATTCACAATTTGTACAGTGTCCCAACTTTTTTGGAATCGAGTTTGTAGTAAATTGCAATTGATCATAGTAAACCCTGCAATAAAGTTTACTTATTATCCCCACAGTCTGACTGTTTTGATGAAGAAGACTTTCTGAAAGCAGTAGCAGACAACAAATTACCAATGGTTGAGAGTTATCTCGCTAGGAGTGCGAACCCAAATGCATGTGATAGTGTGAGTGCTGAAACAAACCCCACATTTTATTCAGACTGTTCAGTGTTTCGGACTCCCGCAGAGATGATCATCTCTCTCTCTCTCTCTCTCTCTCTCTCTCTCTCATAGTTCAATCGCACAGCTCTCCACAGAGCATGCTCTCAGGGGAATATGGAGATTGTGAGGAGACTTTTGGAAGCTGGGGCTTTAATTGAAAACAAGGATAAGGTACAATCCAAATCTGATCAAATTTGTCTTAACATTCTTAGAGGTTTAGCTTGGATTACAAATTTAATGTCACAAAAATGCAAGTATTTTACTACTGGAATTAATTGACAAAATGGATTCAACAAACATTTAATCTTTTTTTCTTTCTTTCTAAGTTTACATACAGTAAAATAAAAAATACATGCTTATACATGACACACTGCGCAATTTAAAATGCTTTGCACATTGCTATTCAAAGCCTGTGATTTTCACTGCTGTTACTTGGTGTGATAACAGCTTAGGTGTTACTGTGGGGGAAAAAATGGTTCTTCAGAAAGCAAATGGTTCAGCCATCTTTCTATTACTACCGCCAATCTTTAATATTTTAAATAATAATCCAAAAACAAGTGTTTATGTACCACTTTTCATTTTTAGTACACCGTATAACAAATAATACGGTCAATATTAGTCAAGACAAAATATACAATAACAATTAATAGGAAAAGTTTGATAAACAGGACATTTTTATTTAAAGACTATAGCCTAACCAGTGTCAAAGGTTGCAAAAATGTCCTTAGCTGTAGCATTTGGTTTTGCAATACACCAATAAACTGTGTTAACCTTACTTTAAGTAGACGCATCAGGGATTCTGTTTTATCCAAACATTTATTTCTTTGACAAAGGTCTATGTACAGTACAAGTGTGAATCATTTAATTTACATGCTACAGGGGATGTGCATAAATAGAGACCAAGGGGTGTTGGTGAAAAACAAAATTAGGGAAAAAAGATCAAGAGTTAAATCTAAAGCAAAAACTGTCTAAAAAAATTTCATGGCTAGTTATATCCGACAGTAATAAAAATAAAAACTGTCCAGTACGAATAGTAAGTCAATGATCACAGAAGCCATATTTTGTACTATGATAAATCTAGGAATCAGACCAAATTACACAATGTTATGTCTAGTTCATAATACTCCAAGTTATTGGATGTCATGTACTGTTTATCCAAAATCTTGAACAAAAATGATTTGATAGTGAATATAAAATGCAAAAAAGTAAATAAATAAATTATAATGTACTACTCACTACAGTGTAACTTCATGAACATTATTTTAATACAATAAAATCAGCTAATTGTTTGAGTCATAAAGCATTTCATTCCCTGACAGAACATATTAGATCCAAGCCAATTTTATATATTGCCTTATGCCATTATGAGCTGTTGAGGTTTAGATGAAACCCATTCAGTACAAGTGACATGTTGTGTAGGCAAATAACAATGAGAACTCAATTATACACCGATCAGCCACAAAATTAACACCACATCAAGTATATCAATTATATACCAGTAACCTGGTGACAGTATCCCAAGGCCCAAAGCCCAACACACCTGGTCCGAGCCCACAAAAAAAAAACAATGCAGCACAACTCACCTAAAAAAAGTCAATGCTGGCTATGACGGAAAGGCTCAAGAACGCCCAGTGCACTACAGCCCACCGAGCACAGGAACCAGAAGGAAAAAGAGCACAAGCCCGCTGACCCAGATTCCAAATTCTCCAGATTCCAATCTGATCCAGCACCCACAGAATGCACCAGACAAACAAGTCTAATTCAAGGAGGCCACACCCCACAACACACAGCACTCAAATGATCGGCCACCAATATCCTGGTGCCAGACACCACAGCACACCCTTAGAGGTATTTGTGGAGTCATACCCTGAGGGGACAGAGCCACTCCTGTGGCACAAGGGGAAACTTTGTGTTGTAATGTTATGGCTGATTGGTATAAATACTGTCAAATTTCTTCGATAATGATGGGTTGTTTGTTTCATTAGAGTAACTACATTAATCACATTAATAAAAGACCCCTGAGGGTTCATAGATGCTGCATTAAGAGCCATATCCTTAGACAGCATCGAGTCAAGTACTCATAGTTGGCAAAGAGCTTAGCACTGAACTCTAAAGCTTGTTTTATGCAATGAGACTAAACAAAGCTTAATGAAACAGAGACGGTCACACCGTCTGGCTGCTTCTCTTTGCAACCCATTATAACACAATAAATTGTCGGCAAACTGTGGCTAAATTTAAAACCTTATGTTCTCTATTTTTGTACTGAAGAAACTTGAGAAGAGATTGCTGAAGAAATTTGAAACTCAGAAGTGATCGACTTTTTGCTAATTTTAATAATGTGATAAATAATTACCTGATATTGAATTGCTCATTTTATTTTTTTTTTATCTGCTTCTAAATCTGTTTTTTTAAGACACCCACCCATGTGATTCTACTTCCACACTATTTGAGACACATGAGAGTCTCTTCTATTTTTTTTTTACATAATATGAAGCCAGATTATCGTTAGTTCTGTTCCTCTCCAGCTTGAAGCGACTGCTGTTCACTGGGCTTGCCGTGGAGGAAGCCTGCCTGTTCTCGAGCTGCTGCTTAACCACAAAGGCAACATCCATGCTAAAGACAAGGTTGAACCTCACACAGTCAATACCAAGCTCATCAATCATAATCTGTCACTTTGAAACATGTGGAAATGACATCTATTTCAGCTCCAGAGTACTCCCCTTCATGTGGCAGTGAGGACAGGTCACTATGAATGTGCTGAACATCTCATTCACTGCGGCGCCGATGTCAACGCTAGAGACAGAGTAAGACATTCTTTGCCATTAGTAACATTTCTATAAAGTCATCGTAACAGTTGCCAATCCAGACAAGTCATATATTAATGTTCTTCTGCTTTTTAGGAGGGAGATACACCAATGCATGATGCTGTACGGTTGAACAGATTCAAGTTTATTCAGCTGCTCCTGTTGCATGGAGCCAGTCTGAAACTGAAGAACTATGTAAGTTTATCAGAAGCTCTTCCACACATTACGCATACACAGATGTGCAGTCCTGTATGCACAGGATGTTCTCTCTCTATGTACTGTAAGTCATGTCAAAATATTATACAAAGGGCGTTCAAGTCAAACTGTGATTTGTGATGGAATTGCTTGTGAATCAATCAAGCCGATTGACATTTAAAAAAAGCAGGGGATTATATAGAGAAATAAAGTTTTTACTCTCATAACTGTATTGTCACTGCACATTGAAAGTCCTAATTTGACTTGGTTTGAAGGTTTACTCAAAATTTGACAGATTAGCCTTATTTGTTTCTTTAAATTATTCTTTTTTTTGTGATCTGAGGCTGAAACAGCAAAAACATTTAGTCTCAGTTGCACATTTGTGTGGTTTAGGATGCGCACAGTGCCATCTACTGATATGTAGGAGAACATTATCTAGTGCACTATCTGAGACCTGTTTCAATAACGGTAGACGTCAGTACAAAACATTGCAGAGATATTTTTAATGAAATAATTGGAGGATTTAAAAAGAGAAACTCTTACAGGTCTCTTCTTACTGTAATACTGGACAGCTTTTGTGTTGTAGGTGGATAGAACACGGACTCTTTTGATCAGAACGATCTTTAAATAGCAGTGCATTTGATGAGCTTCCGTCTCATTTATCTCAATTTTTATGTGAGATAAATCTGCCTGAAAATTTTAAGGTAAATGTTTTTTCTTATTCTAACAAAAGTTTTGTTTTCTTTAGGAGGGTAAATCACCTATGGACAGCGTTTTGGAGTGGCAGAATGGCGCTAAAACGATGCTAGAAAACTATAAGCACAATAAAAACTCACAAGACAAAGAAACTGGCAAACCAGGTGCAAGTTAATGACATTTTAATTCCTAAAGGTTTCTATAAAACCTAACAACCAGCACTAGGCTTAAAGGTGTGCCTTGTTCAACAGCACCACATACTGTATATGATCTGTTTTTAATAACAATTTAATATTGTTCACATTGTAAGTTACATTTTTAAATCAAAGATTTTTTTTTATTCGAACTGTGACTTTTTTTAACAATTGGACTGAATAAACCATGTTTTTTGCTACTGAAATAAACATCAGTGGTAGGTGTTGTGTGACATTTATTTGCAAATGAACAAAAATTCTGGTTGTAAACATGCACTCCACTGGTTCTGTAATAATGTTATAAGAATTTTTTTTTATTTTACAACAGATAGTTCAAACCGAGTAAATTGATTTAAGGAGACGGTGATAGCAGATGATAATAGCACAGGGATGTTTACCTATATGCATCACAGTTGTTTTAATACCCATTAATTACTGTAACAAATGGTTACAGCATGGGTTAAAGTAGATTGTACGGTCTGCAATACGGAGGAGAGAGCAACTGCCTGCCAATACCCACATTCAAACAAACAAACAAAAAAAAGTCATTAAATTAATTAGAAAGCACATCTGATGACATTGTGGCAACATAAACACTTTGTCTCCTTAATAATTGCTTTGAAGTTGTTTTGAATTGCCTTGTTGCCTTATTTATACGCAAGGCAAGCTACAAAGCAAACTAGCTTATAGCACAAAGCTGAATCCCAAATCACTCCCTGACCCCTAATCAAGGGTACTACTTGGTGTGTGAAACAAGGAATAATACACTTTACAGAGTGCACTAACTTTCCATTTAACACTATTTGGGATTCAAACCCTGGAGCTTATGTTATATAGTGGAAATATAAAGAGAAATTAAAAGAAATTATTATCTGCTGATAATAAATGGTGTTTGTGGAACTGTTGTATAAAAACTCATCACTTTCAAGATTGTGCTGTTGTGCTGAATATCAGCACGGCCCTCCTGCCTATAAATGCACTACACTCGCGCTAATATACAGCACAAAAGCTCTCCCTCACATGTGATGATGCTTAATTCTAAACATTTCATCATTAATATTAGAACAGATACTGATCCTTGCAGGTCGATAGAGAATCTCTGCAAATCTTATGACAAATGTTTCAGAAGTAATAAGAACATGGTTTTAAACAATTTGATGTGCTCATATCAGTGTTTTGTCTGTCAATATCACACAAGCAGAAAACACACCAGTGGATGAGGATTGTCAAATCTGACTGAATTCAAAGTCCAGACAGCAGTTTAGTTTTCTGATTCTGAAAACTGAAGAAAAGTGTCTGCATGAGTCCTGTAAATTAGCTGTCAGACTAAACAAAAAAAAAAAAAAAAAATGAACTGCTGTTATTTTCCAACTTGAAGTCTGTACTAAAGTGTTTCAGTTTTGGCCCTCTTTAAGGCTGGACTTTCTTCCTCTGGCTCCTGAATGGGCAGCTGGCTCTTCTTCTTCACGTGAATAATACCCTGTGCTGTCATACGGGTCTCTGGAATGGAAAAGCAACAAAAAGTCTAAGAAGATTCTGAATATAAATGTTTATAGAATATCATGTTCTCATTCGACCATACAACTGAACATTCCAGGAGTGAAAATCTGAACAGATCATGAACAGATTCAAATCTGAAGAAAAATGCATCACTGTTAATACACTGAAGCTTTCTATAAGGTTAAGTTTGTTTAAAACCTGTGGAAGGAGTCTGCAGTGTCAGCACTTTTTAACAGGTTGTTTTTTTATTCCCTCCTTTTTTAATTTAATGATGGATGACATTTATGGTAACAAAAATCATTTTATAACGTGTAACTTGAGTTACATATCATTAGTGCAGTACTTGTGATAGAAACTAACCGGTTTCACAGTTGCATCAAAACATTAAACATAATGCTAAACGGATTAAAGGGTATGACGTGGTTTTTATCTAAAAATGCTAATTGTCACTGAATAGGTGTGATATAAGGGATATAAAACACATCAGATGTCGTCTTTTTTTTTTTTTTAGAAAATCTATTTCCAGTTGGTGTTGTCAATTACTCCACCCTGGCATTGAATATTTAAATGTAAAAGCAAATTGGTCATAAGACATAATACAAGGTAGAAAAAGTGCAAGCAACAGTTTTACCTCCATGCAGTACAACAGAACGGCAGTTTGTAGAGATCGCAGCTTTGGCGTCCCCTTCAGAGAGACCGAACACTAGCCCACTACTCTCTGAATTAAGGATTAAACCAAACACAAATACCATGCAACTCTAACATTTGTAAAGGATACAGATTAGCAATGTCATATGGGCCACGTAACTCCAGGGCCTAAATTGAAATAAATTAAAAATAAATAAATAAATAAAAAAAACAAGAAAGTGCACATCAAAGAATTGAAAAGAACTCTTCATAACCTTAATATAGAGTAGTTTTTAAAAGTGCAGTGGTGGACAAATGTAATGACAACATACTGTATGCCATGCATTATAGTTCACCCTGTCATAAAACTGGTTATTTCACTAACTAGTTCAGGCCTATCTGTTTGAAGACTCGTGCTTAATTAACTGGAAAAACTGAACCAAAAATCAGCTATGTGACAATGTGTTCAACTTCAGCAGCTTCTTGACCTGATTCATCTTTAAACCTAAACCCAATAGAAAATTGTTGGACAATGTAAAGAAGGTAGTAGTAGTCAAGAAACTGTCTTCTGTACAGGAGCTGAGCAATCACATATTTAGACACTTTAAATATGTGGATTGCACAGCAATTTTATTCTATACCTTTCTTAGTTAAATTTACCTCCTATTTAATTTTTCATATTTATTTCCTATTCATAGACTTTTATTTTAAGGTCCCGAACAGTTGTCTAAGCATTTCACTACATATCGTACTGTGTATGACTTTGTATGTGACAAATAAAATTTGAATTTTGAATTTGATTTTCAAGAAAAATCAAACAGGACTGCGCGAGTGACACTAGACTACAGCAGACGTCTTTTTGATGCTATGTTTAGTCGAATTTTTACCTCATTAAGGCATATTAAATTGTAAACAGTGTATCTTTTTTTTCCCCCTTTATCTTTTCCCCTCACTGCAAATTAAATATGTGAACTGCCGGCTGGAACGATACAATAGAAGAAAACAGGACTTCATACTTAATATCGATTGTTGTATTGCGATTTTGTTACATAAAATAAATTCTTCTTTTTAAATCATTATTCGTCTTGATTGTCATTATTAAAAATTTAAGAAGGTCACGAAAACACAGAACTTAATTTTTGTCTCAATAATTTTGGTCACCATTGTATAGTTTTGGTAAAGAAGAACTGCTCTTACTGTCTCCGCTCCACTCGTCATAATGACATTCTGAAAAGATGGAAAATAAAAATGTTACTTAAGCACTCAACTCTTTATATATGTGTTGATTGTGTCGAGCTGGGTGCGAGCTAAGCCAATCACCTTTCCCTTGCACACATTCACCAGGTTGATGGCGTTCGCGATTGTGTATTTCTTCATGGTGGAGTCTCTGACGGCCGCTGTGTAGCTTATCTCAAAAACCACTCCCCTTTCGATTGCCTTGTAGAATAAACGTTCATAGTTTGTCAAAGACGATGAGGCCATTATGAATCTCCTGAGGTTTACAATGTTTATCTCTGTATATAACATTACTTAGCTATTACTCTAATTTATTATTGTTATTGTTAATTACATTCTGAGGGTCATAAATAAAATGTTGTAACAGTGCAAATAAAGAATAGCTAATGGTAAAGCCACGTTTCAACGAACCCCATTTATTGGTGACCTTTTGAAAAGAAAAGGCTGTTTCTCAGTCGCTGCTATGGAGATGATGTCCACATCATATGTCATGCAGGCAGCCTGTTACAACAAGAGATATACATAGTAATACAGCTTGCACAAAAATCCAACAAGTAGAGAAAACATTTACAAAGCGAATAATTACGGAATCAAGATCAATTTATTAACCAAAATTATTTTAGCATGTCATCTCATCTAGAGGAGAGGAAACTATTTCAGGCTGTGTTAACAGAAACATCAGAGGAGCCAACAAAGCTGCACTTGATTCTGTACACTGCATACAGAAAAGTCTTCAAACAAGCTGTCCCCAGAAATCAGACTTTAGAATATTAAAGTACAGTGCAGTACAGTATGATGTGCTGTTGGTAAAACCAGAACTATCTGTATCTTGGATCTGTTTCCTGTCGCAAATACACTCACTATCTATATTGCTTTATTCTATATATAGGATCACATGTTTTTAGAAAGTGGGAGGAAACCAGAGTACCCAGAGCAAACCCACCCATCATAGGGAAAACATGCAAACTCCATGCACACAGACCCCAAGGCGGGAATCAAACACACACAAAAAATGTTTGTTGAAATGGAATGAGTTTAAATCCCGACAATGCCACAGGCATCCAAGGCCAGGAGTCGAAGAGAGGAAAACAGTTTGTACTCTCTAGCTATGCTTACACATGACTATAAACAGCACCTGCTGACAAGGCTGAGGAAATTCTAGCTGCCAAATTGGGATTCAAAAGGATGTGTTAAGGAGGCATATCATTGTTGTGGTGGAAATCTTGCAAAAACTATAAAGACTCATTCACTGGGTAAGAGCAAAGTAACAAAGGTTAATCGAATCTTCTGCAGAAGGATCAGTCTCATACAGCATGGAGAAAGGTGATTTCTCTTTCCCTGCCGTTCCACTTTAGGCAAAACTTCTCTGCAATCATAATCTATGCCCCAGTACATCATGTTCTCTTATACAAACAGCCAATTCTCTTTATCTGACCCAAACCAGATGTCTTCAGCTTATGACCTTATCATTCAATGCGGTCTACAATCAGTTTTGGTTCTATTCTATCTAGCTCTAGTCTCAGAGGCTTTGTCCTTCTAAATACCGACAGGCAACTTTTAAAGCTTTCACAGTCTCCGTGGAACATGTCACACAATTAACATATGCTTTAATTTTACAATGGACATTGCTACCTAGTTCTTCACACATAAATTATATAGCCAAGAGTTTGTGGACACCTGACACATTCAAATATGTGCATCTCAAACTGCTTGAAGCACAAAATTGTAAATTATGCTTTTTGTGTGGTTGTATGGCTTTTAAGTATTCCTTATATAGAATGACACGCTCTCTTTGTTGGAGCTAAGGGTCATAAAAATGTCCTAGGGTGACAACTCAGCCGTGCTCAAAATGAGCAAGAACTGGGTTGGTGTAGAATAATTGCATTAGAGCCCTAATCTCAACCCACTCAAAAAATGTGGAGGTTATCATTGCAGACAGGGTGGAAAAAAATCTAAAACTAGATTCTCACCAAGCACATATAGGAATTGCTCAGGCATACTTTTGCCTATTATGGTGTATAGAGCTATAGGGTCCTTAATCTTGACAGAAACTTACATGGAAGAGTTTCTCTGTTTTGGGATACACGGCCAAAATGTCAAAGTTCTTGTACTCATTAGACGGCCTCTAAAAAGAAACTCACAAAAGAGTATACGATTAGGCATTATTACTATAAAGATTTATTTTTTATTATGAATAATATTTTGACATTCCATATAAACTTACATAGTGAGAGGCATCTGTGGCCACAACCGTTAGCCGGTTAAGCACTTTAATTGGTCTGGATTTACCCTATGTGTGAAAACAGAAACCAGGAATCAGAACACTCACCTTGTTTATTATCATTATTACCCTGATAATTAACTATAACAATGAAATCACCTGGACTATGGGGAGCTTTTCACACAACTCTGAAACAGGTGTTGGTGAAGGAATTCGCTGCAACAGATATCAAAATTAAATTAAACAGAACATTTACATTTTAAAATTTCAATGAATTAGAAATACACTGATTAGCCATTACATCATGACCACCTGGCTAATATTGAGTATGTCCCCACACCCCAACATAACAGTGATGCACAGTGTGTTTCGACACCTTTCTATCACAACCAGTATTAAGTGGCCACTTCAGACAGGAACATCCCACAAGAGCTGAAGATTTGGAGTTGCTCTGACGCAATCCTCGAGCCATCACAATTTGGGCCTTATCTAAGTTATTCAGTTCCTTATGCTTGCCAGTTTTTTCTGCTTTCAAAAAATCACCTTCAGGACAAAAGGTAAATTGCTGCCTAATACAGTATATCCCACCCACGTCCAGTCACGGAGACTGCAAGGAGATATTTTAAATAGTGTAGATCAAGTTGATGAAAAGGTTAATAAGGGTTGTGATAGAAAGGTCTCAGAACACACAGGTCATTGCTTTTTTTGATGGCAAAAGGGGGACCTACTCAATATTAGACAGGTGCTCATTATGTTATTTCTAATCACTGTAAATTAACAATTATAATACCTGTTTCTTCTGTTGTTGTTCCACTACATAATTTATTACAACTGTGGAATATCCAACTGAAAAACAATAGAATTAACATTAAGTGTAAAGATCATACAGTGTATGCTGGGTAACATGGGCATGGCCTGAGAAGCCTTGAGTAAAATTAAAGTTTGTTCACAAAGAAAGTATGTTTAAAATAAGGTTTGTAAGCAAAAAATGTCATTTGCCCCTTTGCACATGCTGTTATTAAACTAATTAAGTGTGAACTTACGGTGGGCTGCTGTCTCTATGATATTTTGCAGTTTTTTCTTGTCGCTGATGGCGATTATGTTTAAATCCATAAATGCAGACATTTTAAACAGCAAGTTCTTTACATATATTTATATTCCTTTTTTTAACAAAATCACAAGTAATCTAAACCTATTTGCTTAGTGAACGCTATTTGACATGGACTATCCACCGAGCCGAGGCATGTGCGCCATATAAAAACGTGGTTTAATATTCACTCTTGGTTCTCTCGGGGAATGTAGTTTTTCAGCGGCGGATGTTTCGTTAAGACTTCAACAATGACAACCTTGTATAAACTACAACATAAAGCTCGTCCGTTCCCATGAGCCTTTTCGGCTCGACAAAAGAATCCGATTGGCGGAATTTAAACAGAAGACCGCGGACGGAGTGAATGCAGAGATGACGTTGTTTTTTTGTTAGGTTGTATTTAAATGTGTACGGTTAAATAGCCAGATAGGGCTTTATATTAACCAAGAAAAAATAAATAAATGAGAGTGTATCGAATGTATATCACGTCGGAATAACTGTATGTTGTATTAAACGTAGTTTAAGAGAAGGTAAGAGCTGGTATTATGTGTAGCTAACGTTACCGTTAGTGCTAACAGACAGGAAGCGTCAGCTTTGTATATAACGAGCACACTGAAGCGAAGCTTAAACCTTATTGTTATTGTTTTTTTTTCAGCGCCATGGAGTCCTGCTTGAATTATAAACCCGAGAGAGTGGGTGCTGTAACTGTGGAAGATCTGAGAAAAGATCTTTTTACAGAATTCTCCAAAATACCTGCGTCTCAGGTAACACTGCCTCCATCAGCTACACCAGCCTCAGGGTCTTATCAGTTTATCGTATAGCTAAGACTTTGTGTGTGTGTGTGTGTATATATATATATATATATATATAAAAACACGTATAAAATTCTATATGGGACTATAAAGCTACACAGTGCATACTATGAAGACACATACAAGTTCAATTTCACTTTCAATTTAAAATTTGGATGACTTCTGGTGTTCTCACAAAACAAAAAGAATTAATGCATGCAAACATATCATGCATAAGTTACTAAAATCTTAATGCATTTATTTTGAGTGAGAATTGTTTCACGAATTGTTATATGAATTGTTTTAATAAAAAAAATATATTTCGATATCATTTAAATGCTTTGCCATTAAAATGATGATACACGGATGACTCAAAAAAATTTCCCGGACTATAACTGTAGAATTTGGGCGTTGGCGGCTGAGTGGTAGGTTTCTTGCCTGCCATGTGGAAGGCCCAGGTTTGAGTCCCACCCAATGCCCAAACCACAGCCACTGGGCCACTGGATGCAGTGCTGGTCCCAAGCCCAGATAAAATGGGAGGGTTGTGTCAGGAATGGCATCTGGTGTAAAACCATACCATCTGTGCGGATCGAATGGTGGTAATAAGCAGGTGCAGCCATAAGTCTAACAACAGCAACTACAACTCTGGCTGTAGAATTTATTTAAATTGAACACAAATACATAATATTTTGTTATAATATCCTTCCTTTTCAATACAATTTGTCCATCTTTTAACAAGCTTTCATATTACCTCATTAAAAATGTTTAAAAAGAAAAAAGGCTGTGCCGTGAGCCACAAATGCACCGCTTTGTTCACTTTTCCATCAGAAGTGAATCTTAGTTCTCGTAGTGCTGCTTTTAGGGGACCAAACTGGTGAAAGTACAGAGACTTTAACACCTCAAAAAAAGTTTTTGCAGAGTGTTGACAGTCTGTGTAGAAATGTGTGGAAATGCATTGGATAGCAACCCTCTGCGTTTAATCTGATTAGGTTTCAGCACTTCAATCAGCACCTCACTGTAACAAGCACTGTTGATTGTTAAACCTTTTTCCTTCCTTTAAGAATCCCAGAAAACTTTAAGCATCAATTTTCCAGTTGATGGTGGACAGTAATTATTTTCCTTAAGCAACTTTAAGAGTATCGGTCCTAATTTTGTTTGGAGATATTCAAATGCTTCTGTTTATGCACTTTCATGAATTGTTTTGGAACCAGGGACACCCTCAGACTGCAAAAAAATAATCACTGCACGTTGCTCTTTCGTGCCAATCACAAGTAGGGCATTCATTTTTGCAAATGAACTGATGTGACTGGGGAGACAGGAGCCTTGAAGGAAAAGCACCAACAGAAGTTTTAGTATAAATGGAGTGCAGTTAATTTTAGACTCACCCTATGTATTTTTGATGTATATTGTTATTCTATGATGTAAAATATATTCCTGTTATAATTTCATGTGTTGCCTTGGTTGTTGTTGGTATTATTATTATTATCATTATTTATCTTGCCATTTTCATGTCCCTGCAGGAACCTGCCTTTGTGGAGAAGGAACACTTGCGAGTCTACTTGCGGATACGTCCTTTAACATCCGTAGAGAGTGAACTTGGTGAATCACAGGCATGTATATTTTACAGGGTTTTGTGTTTTTGGGCTTATTTAATTAGTTAAGTAGAAGGATGCTGCATCACTGACAAAAATAATAAAATTAAAGGTATCCTATTATGCAAAATTATCTTTTTGATTATTGTTGGACTTTTACATGAGTCTCCCTTACAGACAAAATATAAAGGGGGGAAAAGGCGGTTGATTTCCTTTTTTCCGTAATCTATTTTTGTTAATAAATGTGCTTGAAAAGAGAGTTCAGATTTTCTGCCTAGTATGATTATGTCCCAGGCAGGAACTAAAATTATTGCCTTGTGGTGGTATGTCTGACAGAGTTTTTTTTTTTTTTTTTTTTTTTTTTTTTTTAAGTGCATATAAAAAGCAATGAGGTTGTGCTGAACTATGAGCGGGAAAGTAGGCCCCTTGTCCTGTCATCCAGGGAGATTAAAAGAAAAGAGTTTGTACAGGTACCTTGCGGTCCAAATCTATAACAAACTGGGCGGCTGTCACAGTAGTCATGTCCTCCACAGGAAGGATCATTCTTCTTGAAGAGACTGTGATCCTTCAATAGAGGCTAGAGACTCCCGCAGATCTGTGTTCAGGTCTTTGTGATGATGGCATCAAGACTTGGAGGTTAAGGATGGCTAGCTAGGTGATCAGGTTCCTGAGATATCGCATTCACAAGAATGAGGTCAAGTGGATAGTAGTGCCAGATTTAAAGAAATTCACAGAGTTGTTGACCTTTGACCACCAAAATCCACTAAGGCCCTACTAATTTTCCAAGAGGAGATTTGTCAATTTTGAAGAAATTCGCCAAAAGTGTTCCTATAATATTGTGTTCAAAAAAATTGAACAGACAGACTGGGACTGACTAGAGGGCACATTGACTTCGAGCCTTGACACCAAAATGTAGTCAGTTTATCCTTTCGGCCAAGTGAAAATTTCCTGAGATGCCGCATTCACAAGAGTGGGACGTACGGACACACCTGAAAACGAAATGCCTCCGACTACAGCTGTCGCCAGCAAGAAGCATTAAAAGGACAGGGGGGATGATTTTCATAGCCCCTTTTCTGGTTAATTTCTGCATATTCAAACAAAACCTCATTCCTTTGTTCTGACTGCCTGTAAAATGCATTTCTGCAAAGGGTTGTGGAAGGAGCAGTAGCTCATTTGCAGTTTAACACAAACAGCAAATTGCAACAGAAGTGAAAAAGTGGGAATTTCATGGAAACCAAAATGCATGATCTGAAGGCTATTCCTGCTGGAATATTGAGACATTTTATAGATTTCTAATACTTACATTAACTTGTTTAAAAAGTGTATGATATGGCACCTTCAACCGTTTTATCACTTTATTATACAGGATTGCATTTCGATCGATCCCCCAGACAACGTGGTTTTAAAGGCCCCGAGAATATCACTGACTGCAAGACAAAGTGAAAGACTAGGACCCCAACTTGCACAGCGATTCCAATTTTCAAAGGTGCAAAGATGTTTTTGTTACATATTATTTTGTTTATATTGTCACGTCTGGTTGAAATCCAATTTTATAATGTTTATATGGAATTTATTTTGCAGGTTTATGGGCCGGAATCGACACAAAGACAGATATTTGATGGAACAACAAAAGCCCTTGTGAAGGATGTACTCGGAGGAGAAAACTCTCTAGTCTTCACTTACGGTGTAACCAACGCTGGGAAGACGTTCACATTTTTAGGTGTTTTACAGGGCTTTTTGCTTATGGGTTTTGCACAGCTCTTTTGCAGTGAAGAAACGTTGTATATTCACTTTTTTTAAAACCAAATTTTTTTTAAAGGCCCTGAAAGTGATGGAGGAATTCTGCCCAGGTCACTGAACGTAATCTTCAACAGCATTGAGGGACGAGTCTATGCACAGAGTAACATTAAGCCGCACCGCTGTGTCGACTTCACAAGACTGACTAAAGACCAGCAGGAGGAGGAGGCTAAAATAAAGAAAAACCTCCTAAGAAGATTTAAAGAGGTTCAGTCTAATATAGAAATAATTTCATATTTTTGCAGTTCTGTGCAAAAGTCTTGAGCTAACCATCATTTAACCATCATATTTTGCTTTCAAGGAGCCAGACTTGCTTATATAACTTGGTTTTAATGAGTAGGTCTCCAGGCTTCCTCAAAAACTTATTAATTTTCAGTCCAGTGCCTGTACCTGACCAGTTTTAGAGGAATGTATTTTGTTTATTAAGCTCCACAGTGACCTATGAATCATTCAAGCATAGAAACCATCTAACTTAAGGCATAAACCAGTGAGAAACAGGTGCAGATGATGACAGATGATCAGGTCAGTAATTAGTATACTGGTGGTGCTGAATGCTGAGTGGTTGGAACAGACTAGAGGTTGGTAAACGGAGGCTTAAGATTTCTTGCACAGTACTGCACATCATAAATATAATATCAGTATAATAAATTTTTTCAAAAATGTTTGAAAATCCTTCTCCTCTAGGGTGATTTGCAAAAAAGCTCCTCCAGCATTTCAAATTCAGCCTGCAGCACCTTACTTGAAGGCAAGTATTAAATACTCCTAGATGTACAGTACCAGTCAAAAGTTTATACACACCTTCTAATTCCATGGCCTTTCCTACTTTGTATTTCTTTCTAAGTTGTAAAGCAATGCTAAGAGCATGTAAAAATGCAATAATCTACTTTGAACAGTCGATTATTGATATGTGTCTGCTACTTGCGCTCTGTAAAGGCTGGTAATCCTAAATGAACTTCTCCTTTGCAGCACAGAATAGTTTTGGTCTTGCTTTTCTTCGATGGTCTTTATGAGAACCAGTTTTATCATGGTGCTTTAAGGGGTTTGCAAATGCACTTTAAAATTTGATAATTGACAGTCTACTATTATAGGATCAAATGTTATGGAATAGTTCTTGCACAAACAGTATTTTCTATTTTCGAAATCTACAGTATTGTTGTAAAATGTAGAGAAATAAATAGCTAAAAAATATTTAAAGTTGTGCCTAAACTTTTGACTAGTAGTGTATTTTCATTGTTGTTGGTCTGTTATGTATTATTAGAAGTTACAGCAGTGAAATGGCTCTTAAAAGACTGATCGTGATTTCTGCATTTCTTTTTTTTTTCTTTCTTTTATGACCATTTCATAAATCGATTAGATTTCAATTAACAGTGATGAAACAATTCAAAATGTTAAATAAAGATCATTAAAATAATAACTGTGTCAGTAGTACTAACTGTGTCAGTAGTAATAATCTAGTGTAAGATTAGAAAACAGATGTGTGACGATTAATTTATATAGTCGCCATTTCCACTCTTAACTGTTTTAGGTTCGAGCTATGGCGAGTTGGATGAAGAGAGTCTTTGTTTGGAAGTAGATTCTAATGTGAAGTTCTCAGTGTGGGTCTCCTTCTGTGAGATCTACAATGAAAACATCCACGACCTGCTCGACTTTGGCTCAAATACGTCGCACAGAAGGAGCGTACTAAGAATGTGTCAAGATGTTAAAGGCAATACATTTGTCAAAGGTAAGGTGTGGTCGGTACACGAAATACACTACACTACAGTTTTGCAAGGTTATTAACTTACCACCTTAGTGATTTTCATAACAAGAAATGATGTAGTCTTTCATATTAGAGGAAAAGCTCACTAAAATGTGCAATTGAACATTTTGAACATATTGTTTAAATATTTTTCACAGATCTGACTTGGGTCCAGGTAAACAGCGCAGATGAAGCCTACAAAGTTATGAAGATTGGAAAGAAAAACCAGAGCTTCTCTTCTACAAAGCTTAACAGCGTTTCAAGCAGAAGGTAGTTTTAATTATTATTACACTACCTGGCCAAAAATGGGTCAAATGATTTGCCTGCATCAAACAAAGAAAACATTAAGTGGAAGTGGAAGTGCATTAAGAATTGTCCAGCACATTATTAAAATATAGAAGGATGGTGCTTGAATTTTTGGTTTCATGGGGAAAAAATTAGGGATGCACCGAAATGAAAATTCTGGGCCGAAAACGAAACCGAAATTTTTGGATGCACTTGGCCGAAAACCGATACCGAAACCGAAAATGGCTTCATTAAAAAAACATGTTTAAAATATTTTCTTTTTGTTTGTATTAAAAAAATGTTGCATATTGCAACTCTGCTGTCCTCATCTGAAACTTTGAAGTGCTTCCAAACCGCCAACATACTCCGTGTTTGATGCGTAATGACAGCGCGAACGAGACGGGAGGATGGGAGAGGCGTGGCGACAATTTCGGCTTTTATTTTCGGCGCTTTCTTACGTTTATTTTCGGCGGCCGAAATTTCGGTGCATCCCTAGAAAAAATCATATGATCATGGTCGGCGATTAACAAAAGCATAGTGAGGCTGCATTGTAAAAATTGAGAGCAGAAATCAGAACTGTTTTTGAAAGTGAAAACAAGAGCATTTTTCCTCACATAGTGTAACAAATTTGCGGGATTGGGACTAAATAGCTATATAGCGTTTAAACTAGAATCTGTTATTAATCAGAAAGAAAGGCTTAGGTTTGCTATGGAGCATAAAATACTTGGAAAGTAATGGAAAATTGAATGTCATTTTGATTAGTCAAAATTATTCTGACTATATTCTAGAGCCATGCGTGTGTGGGGGTAAGAAATTAAGCATATGAAGTGATGCACCTACATTATCATGCATAGTTCCCACTGCAGGCGGTAGCATGATCTGGGGTTGGTTAAGGTGCTCAGGTCTAGGCTGTGTGGTAATAAAATGGAGTCAGTTCATGACCTGAATGTACTGAATGACTAGGGCACCACATTAATGCATTTTTAAAAAAAAATTATTTATTTAGTTTTTTTACTCCCCTGATGACATATTCCAACACTCAAATTGTGAACAAGTGGTTCTGGGAAGATGAGGAATTGTTTTTACACATGTATTGGCTACTAAAGTGCGCATCAGATTCAATGTTAAGGCGATGAAAAATTTTAGTTTGCGACTTTTTTACCCAAGCAGGTGGGGGTGGTTGTTGTTTTTAACTATTTTTGTTATTTTGAGCTTAAAGGAGCACTTGCAGTCATTGCTACTTTTTATTTATTAAATTTTTTAAAGATTCTGTATATATTACTCAGAGCTTTGTCCTCTCAGCCACAGTATTTTCTCCATCCGAATCCTGAGAATTGAAGACGTAGGTGTTCCTCGAGTCCAGACAATAAGCGAGTGAGAATTTGTCTTTATTTTTATTTTAAGAATTTTTAACACATGGCTATGTTTTAATCTTTAGTAATTTGCTCATGTTAACGAGTCTTTTATCGGTCCAGGTTGTCTCTCTGTGACCTGGCTGGATCAGAACGATGTGCAAAAACCCAGAACAGAGGAGATCGCTTAAAAGAAGCAGGGAACATTAACACGTCGCTGTTAACGTTAGGAAAATGCATGAACGCCTTGAGACTGAGTCAGACACAGTCAAAGTAAGTGTGTCATCTCGCACTTCTTAAATGTTGACAGTATAAAAAAAAAAAAAGTTAATAAATTTCACTAGGTCATGTTGCTGTTGAAGAATGTGAACTGCATTCTGAAAAATCTGGTGTTTAAAACTTTACTTCTAGTAGATTCCAGCAACATATCCCCTTTAGAGAGAGCAAACTTACTCACTACCTGCAGGGCTTCTTCTGCGGCCGTGGAAAAGCCTGCATGATTGTTAACATCAACCAGTGTGCTTCCATGTATGATGAAACACTGAACGTCCTCAAATTCTCAGCAGTGGCTCAGAAGGTCAGTCATGCTCACATTTTTCCTTTTATAGTTCTCTGTCACCACGCATCTGTAATTTCTTGCTAGCTTTAAAGAATTGAAAATAATAAAACATTATTTTCATGGAATTTACGTGAACATGATCTTTAGCATCTAATAAAGCCTGGAAATAAGTTTTATTGTATTGTATGTTTAAATAAGATTGTTAGATTGCTTCCAGTGATTAAAGGTCATGCATTTTGGTATATGCCACCATTTACTAATTATACAGCAGCTCATCTATTGGTTCTAATGTGGCATAAATTAGAGTTTTCTCTCATTTAAAATGTTCTCTTATGTAAAGTTAAGCCATATTAAGAGCAACCTTTGTGATTCCATATATGAAACGTGTGTAAGAAAATATATTAAAGATTAATATGCTGTATGCAGGAAAAAAAGACTGAAATCTAAATGCTTTTAAAAAACTTAATTTTATCCATTTGTTGTGTAGGTTGTGGTCTTGAATCCCAAACCAGTCTTAAGTGCTTTGCCCAAGAAATCTGCCAGAGAAGTCTCCATGATGATCAACAATGTGGACAGGAGAGAGTGGACCAGAAGGAGCACCTTGATCGGTTGGGAGACAAGTTTGGAGGACGTTCAAGAGGATGAGGGTGATGAAGAAATGGAGGTAGATGAGGAGGAAGAAGAGGAAAGTGGTGAGGAGGAGAGCATGGTGGAAAATACCATGCTTGAAGCTGCAGAAGAGCAAGAGCTGGCTGAGGTACAGTGTCTGATATTGCTTGAACTCTCTTTATAAGGCAGCATTCATTCAGACCTCGATGGCTCTGTAAACCTTCAGCTCTGTAAACGGGGGGAGACACAAATAATGTGGACCTCAGAGTCTTTTATTTTTATGGGGAATCTCTGTGCGTCTTGCCTTTGAACACTTAACCTCTTTGCACTAATGTTTAGGATTAAGAGCCATGTGCAGCTTGAATATAAAAATATGACTATAGAATTTTGCAGTCATATTACCTGATGCTTTGTCACAAAGATAAAAGCTTAACCAAGCAGCTGATGTTCTGCTGATTATTTTCATGTGCATTATGTTGTGGAAGACTAATTTATCATAACATTATTACCACAGATGGTGTACAGATATATGATACCGCTTGGGTTTTGTGATGTTTACTAGCGCAAGTTTTAGCTCATTCAGTGCTTCCGTTGCAAATGAGATGATGTTAAGGAATATCCTGTGCTTTACACTCCACACCCCAAGTTGTGCCATTGCTTATAGTATAGAGAAGTGAGTTAGCATTAACACAGAAGTGGGCGGGACCATGGCCTGGAGTTGCGGCATCGGTTAAAAACGATCTAGAAAAATGACCTCACCTAAATTGCACAGAGATTTAGAGTAGCAAACTTTGCTCATTTTTCCTATTGATTCGAGCGTAATTGGATGATTTTGGGCAGGACTGGTGTGACGAGATTTGATTCCTGAGCTTTCCATACTTTGTTGTTTGTGGATCATAAAAAGAAAAAACAATTCCTCCTTGTTGAGTTTTCCAGATAGACCTGACTGTTTTTTTTTTTTTTTCCGGTGGGTGGTGCACAGTTCTGTGACTGGCAAATTTGCTAGGTTAAAGTCTGGATGAATTAAAAGCTCTGTGAAGTAAACCGGAGTAGATGTGGTAAAAAATAATCTCTGCCAGGAGCAAATCCCTTTCTAACATTCTTACATAATGTGATTTCTTTGATGCAAATGAACAGGCTTTTTCTTTACCAGGTTGGGTGTATTCACATCCAGTGTGACCACTGCTTAATGACTAAGCTTTACCTTTAGCCTTATTGACTAAATTTTGATGTTCATTTCAGCTCCAGCAGACAATTAAAGAGCTTAAAGAAGAACTGTCTAAGGAACAAGCTGAAAAACTGGCCATGGAATCTCGAATCCGGGAAGAGGTCACCACTGAGTTAATGGAGTTGTTTTCCAATATGGAAAAAGATTATAAGTAAGGCAGTTTGTTTGTTTATTTATTTATATATATATATATATATATATATATATATATATATATATGTATATATGTGTATATATATATATATGTATATATGTGTATATATATATATATATATATATATATATATATATATATATATATGTGTGTTTATATATATATATATATATATGTGTGTGTATATATATATATATATATATATGTGTGTGTGTATATATATATATATATATATATATATATATATATATATATATATGTATATATATATATATATGTGTGTATATATATATATATATATATATATATATATATATATATATATATATATATATATATATATATATATATATAATCACAGTAGTTTATTAACCTTTTGACTAAATGATTAATGGGTTTTTGTCTTTCTAGTGAACGTCTGCAGAGAGAGAAGGAAATTGCTGAAGAAAGAGCTGAGAGAAGATTAGAAATACTTAAGAATTTAGTCAACAAAAACAGCACTGAGGTGGCAATCATGAATTCTGCCGATGACGAAACTAAGGTATAACCTCAATTTTAGGTGTGATCTGTTCAAGGGTTTTGGGGCTGATCACTGATACCCGATCACCAATCATGGGTGTGTGGCATATTAGGATCTACAGTGCAAAAAGTCTTCTATTTATTGTGTAGTATTGGTGTGTGTATTTATTCTTTATATCTATAAAATAACTTTTCTAAACAAGTGTGCACAAAATAAGATTAAGAAATTAAGATTTGAAGATGTACCATAAAAAAAACTTTTCTTTATTGGAAGGCAACATTTTACTCTCTTATTTCATGTAGGTTATAAAGAAATTGAAACCAATAGAATAGTCTGTGCTCAACATGCACCACATGGATCAAGTCTTCCCTAATAAATTTTAGTACACACATCAGTTACTTTGTATTTGGCAAGCCTACCCAGTCATAGCTGCTTATTAGTAAGCAGCGAGGGGAGTAATTTCTTTATAAATATCAGAATTTCTGCATTCTGAATTTCTGTTCCTCTTATCATCCACAATGTAGTCTCTCACTGTCAGCCCGCATGCATGGAGCGGTAAGGTAAACGTGCGTACCTCGTCTAGAGTTGGGAGCCACTCTTACTTCTCTATTGAGCGGCTAATGACTTTAGTGGCTGCAGAGAGTAAAAAGGCAGAAACCCCTTAAGATTTTTGAAGGCCTCTTCTATAGGTGGTTGAGTGAGGGCCGACTTACAAGATTTAGCTGCTGCCTTGCTTAAATTATTCATGCTGTGTCGTTAAGCATTAAAGCTTTTTGCAGACATTCCACTATGTGGTTTTGTTTTAGAAAAAAAAATTGCATATAGCAAATTTGACGCCTTTGGAATATTACCAAGTCTTTTTAAAAGTTGGCGACAGCAGGTAATTTGTCTGTCGACTCGCGCATTTTGCGTCATCAAAATGGCCATCTGAGAGACAACTGATCTGTAAAAGTTGTGATTATTGGCTGATTCCTATCGGATCATTACTGCATTTCTATCCTGGGTGATTTTTCAGAGCCTATCCTTCTTTTTATTTAATTTTTAATTTCATACTTAAGCAGGCTGCTAATAGGTATAACGCAGGTTTCTTCTGTTGTTTAGGAGACTAAAATGACGTTCTTTGATGGGATGATTGAGGAGATGCAGAATGACCTGGCTAATATAAAGAGAGATGCCGAAGCTGCACATTCTTGTCTGGAGAACGTGGGTCATTCACGTGGGATACAGCTGGATGAGATAAAAGAGGAGCTTCTGAAAAGAAGTCAGCTTCTGGATATTAAGACTAAAGGTATTTACATACTCTCTTAGTAAGGTTTTAAAATATCCTTGCTTTGCCTCTCTCACTATGTCGTTAATTTCTTTACAGAAATGGAAGAAGTGCAGGTTCGTTTACAAAATTCCAGTGACTTGCTGTTGGAAGCGAACAAGGTTGGGCTTATTCACAGTAGTCCTAGTTTGTGTTTTGTTAGTTATTTTACAAATATTTAAGTATTTTTTTTGTTGTTGTCTAATAGAATTATCAAAATCAAAAACTGAGGAATGAACAACTTGTGGAAATCTGCCAAGAAAAAGATGAAATGATCTTTAAGCTTCAGACTGCTTTAGATCAAAATGTTGAAGCAGCTAATGAAGATGTAAGTTTCCATGTAAATGTCCAGTACTACTTTAGGGTGGTCATAAATGTCAAGTTATAAATATTGTGCAAAAAGTGAACCAGCACAAATTTTAACGATTATATGGTTTTCTACAGAGAGCTTATATCGACACAATTAAAGAAGAAATCTTGCAATACAGAAAAAACTGCAAATGTAAGTTCAATGATGATGAAGAGAAGACTAAAGATCAGGAAATTCAGCATCTTACAGAAACGTTAAAAGAGAAAAATGAGTTATTGGCTAACCTCAAGAATGAACGGCAAACTCTAGATCAAAAGTTGAAAGATCTCACTGAAGATTTAAAAAAACAAGCTCATGCATGTGAAGCTGCTTTGTCTTTACTTGAAACAGAGAAAGCAGCATCCACCAAACTAACAAATGAGAATAGAGCACTTGCCAGTCAGCTCAGTGATTTCCAGGAAGTAGCCAGTGACATGAAGTCCAGGCTTTCGGCCATGGAAGCTAAATTAAGTATTAAGACCATGGAAGCAGCCAATCTTTCTGAGGAGCTTCAAAAAGCCAAAAATCTTCTCCAAGAGCATGAAGAAAAGTCTACTGAGCAATCTCAGATGGTCAAATCCCTAAAGCTGGAGGCTGAGAATTTGCGCCAGAAGCTCGATGCCCGGGAGCGTTCAGAAGCACAAGCAAACAAATGTGTTTTCCAAGAGACCATTGCAGCTCTCCGTAGAGAATGCGAGACAGTGATGGCCAACTCCCAGGAGAAAAGCAGACGGATCACAACCTTGGAGCAGGAATTAAGTCAGATTAGAGAGGAAATGTGTCAGAAGCAGACCCTTTGCAATCAGCTTGAGCAAAAGCGGGGTGCTCAAAGGGAGGAGAATCAACACCTGCTTGACCGCTATGAAGCTGAGAGGCTCATTGTGGAGCAGCTGAAGAGAAGTCACTCTGAGCTGGAGACAGAGCTGTCTGGTGTAAGATGGCAGTTGGCAGTCCTGCAGAAGCAACAGCAGACCTTTACACAAAACTCCAAAAGACTTCAAGAGCTGGAGAAGCTGTTTGGTAAGAAAGAGGCTCATTGTGCAGATCTGGAGCAAAGACTACTGCAGACCCAGAACAAACTGGACCAGGCAGAGGAGAGAGAAAGACATCTAGAGAGCACTCTAAAAAAGAGGAGAAAAGAAGTGGATGAAAAACTTGTTCATAAAAACGCAGAACTGGAGGTTAAAGTCCAAGAACTATTACAGTAAGTTGATTCCACATTTCCACCAGAGCACAAGAATGTAAACCTTTGGCACCAGAACAACTAGAATTTGTGCACTAGTACCTAAAGATGTAGTTGTATAACTTTTGGGACTAGTTAAATTTTGTACCTGCTGGATGTACTAGCACTGTTCCTTCTTCATTTATTATACATACCGCATAACCCTGCCTGATATACCATAAACCCAAAGCTGAACTGAGAGCGAAATATGACGGCGCAACCAACGTCCTTTCACATTTATCTACAGCCCAGCAGCATGCAAATAAAGATTAACTAAAGATTGTAGTTACTGAAAACTGGCAGTAAATGTTATTAAAATGCTATTAAAACTTCAATTTTTTTTAATAGAATTACAATAACCGCCTATATAGAGATCTAAATCCTGACACAATCATGAAATTCGGACCTCAGGTTAAATAAAAATTTATTGACCGGACCTTCATAAATTTTAATTCAGGACATCCTGCTCTACACGAACCGAATTAGTACCTAGGTATCGTGATATTGTATCAGCTGATCCCAGATGATTTCCCTTTCTTCTTATCCTTGTCAACAAATTTTCTTCTGGTTTTTACTTTTGTAGCAAGAATTCAATTCAAAGATTTCTTTTTGATTCGTTTTAAAATGTGGTGGTGGTGTGAATGGCATACTATAATTATGATTCCCTCAATTTTACGTGTTGTCACATTAAAGAATTTTCTGGTAATTTTTTTCCTATGGCACAGACTTGGATGTCTGTCTCTGTTCCTGCTATTATTATTATTATTATTATTATTATACTTTCGGTATAAAAATGAATTTTATAGTAATATATATATTTTTAAATACATTATACAACCATAAATATGTGGACACCTATTAATAATATAATACATAATTAATAATATAATACCCATATGATGATCTTCCCTAAGTCGTTGCCGCCAGTTCTGAAACTCATAATTGTCCAGAATGTCCTTGTATGCTACAGTAGAACATTAGGAAATTGTCTTTACTAGAACTAAGGGGCGCAAACCTCAACCCTACTGAACTCCTTTGGAAGTGGGATAATGAGCTTTTCCAAGAGCGTAGACATTTTTATAACAAAAAAGAGGGACGAGCACATTTGAGTATGATTAGTCACGTTTCCACATACTTTTGGTCTTAAACCAATATTATTACAGGATATAGTATCAGCTCTGTAGTATTGATTTTGTCTGTTTTAACAGATCTAAAAAGCAGGTGAGCGATGGGCTTGACGCAATAAATACGTTAAGCCTTGATGTGAAACAGAAAGAGAAACGCATCTCCGATCTGCTTTCTGAGCTCACCAAGAGCAGTTCTGAAACAGAGAAAATGCAAAAGGAGGTAAGTCTATGTAAATATCATTATTATGAATTATCCGAATGACAGATAGTTATTGAAATTTTAGGTAAAATTGTTTTATTTTTACCAGATTGCATCCTTGTCTGAAAAAGGCCTAAAGCTACAACAGAAGCTGTGTGACTTGGAGAAAGATCGGGATCAAGCTCTAAGTGCTGTTGCCAATAAAGAGCAGATTATTAAACAACTGAGGACTGTGAGCAGCTTTTTGCAGTCTCATTGGTTTACATTTTTTATCTAAAAATAATTATGACTAAGTTAACTTTTTTCCTTGCTATCTTCAACAGGGTCAAGCCAACCAAACCTCTCAAGGTAAGAAGCAGGTCACAGCCTAACATTTATAGCACTTTACTATATATTACTTGTGTATATATATAACTTGTAGTCAAGAGATGATAATCACATTTGGTTTTGATTTTAAACTTCATAATGCTTTAGTATTACATTGAATACTTAAAATGTAAAACAAGTAAATAAATCCTGAGCGGGCATTTGATTGATGCTTACAGAGCTTTTCGCTAAAGAAAGGCTCATTGAGGAAATGCGTCTCAGTCTGTCGGATGAAAAGAGATCACGGGCAGAACAAGAGCAACTTCTGGAGGATAGACTCAATGAGATTAATACATTAAGTGGAGGTGATTGAACATCATGTTTTTTTCCATCTTTATTTAGTATAAGTATTTACTGTTCTGACTTGTTTTTTTTTCATATGACTAAAGTTTAATTATTTCTTTCAGAGCTTATGAAGCTAAAGGAGAGCTGTCAGAAAAAGAGCAAGACTGAGTCTGGACCTAAACACTCACACCAGGATGAGCAAAAAAGAGAAAAAACATCAGAAAGTTTGACAGTAGGTTTAAAAGGCTTTAAGTTCACAGTGTTTTAATATTCAACTTTTTTTTTAAATAATGTTGTAGTAGTGGAAGAAATCAATTTCTTGTGATTTACATACTGTTTGTATGCTGTCCCTGAAAAATCCAAGACCCTTCAGAGAAAGACAAAGCCATAGTTACTACATCGCCAAGAGAGATAGTTCTGTTTTGGCAAGTAAATAATCCAAATAATGGATTGATCTAAATAATATGCGTAAGCCAAGAGTCTTTTCAACAGTAATGAATGTTATATATTCAGTATATGTCTTTGCTTTGCTCATTCTCTAGATTCACTTAACATGAGCTTTAATATTATAGACAAAAGACGTTCAAGTGGAACCAAGACTTGTGATGAAATAGGCAGTAAAAGTTTCTGGTACTGCAACGTTTCAGACTTGAAGCATGCAGTAGAATCTTGTCTACCACAAAAAAAACTTTCTATCTTGATGGTATCCAAGCACTAATGATATGCTGAAATAATTAGTGTAGGAGGGGATTAAATAGAAAATAAATGGATATTTTTTCCTCTTATAACTGCGCTCTGTTATTCATCCCATGATTTAGGTACTTTTTACTACAGATTAGTTAAACTAAAAGGATATTTAAGAAAATGATTTTTGTCCCCAAAACACACACAGTCTAATAAATAGCTAGATTTTAATTGGCCTGATTGATGATGCTGAAGCATTTGAGTTCTGTGATTGTTCTCATTTTTAAATATTTTTTTACATTTCAAAAATCTGTAAATCCAGTCCTAAAAATTCATCTGTTGATCTTGGCAGTCTAAAAATGGTGACAGGATTATGTGAATCTTTCATCTGCTGATAAACATTACAAAGCTCTGATCCCAGATCAACACTCACTATTCTACAACACTGACACATGCAGTACTGGATTTATTTGTCTTTAAGTTTGTGTGTAATTTATTTTTAGCAGACTTCAGTCCATGAGTCTTCAGTTGTCTCTACTGAGGGTGAGAGAGAAAAGCGCTTCCCCAAACCCGAGCTGGAGATCAGTTTCACCCCTCTCAAACCTGACCGCATGAAAGTGCGCAGGCCAGGAGACAACGAGGCGGTCACGGTCAAAATCACACGAACAGCCAGGAAGAGGAAGAGTGTTGAGATAGAGGTCTGTGATGATTAATGCTGTATTGGGCCAGGGGTAGCTCAGTGGTTAAGGCATTGGACTGTGGTTCGGAAGATCCCAGGTTCAAACCCCACAACCACCAAGTTGCCACTGTTGGGCCCTTGAGCAAGGCCCTTAATCCTCAACTGCTCACATGTATAATGAGATAAAAAATGTAAGTCGCTCTGGATAAGAGTGTCTGCCAAATGCCCAAATGTAAATGTATTAAGAAAATGTTTTCTGCATAGTTATTTCTTGCCTTCCTTTCTTTTGCACATTGGTATTAACCTGCAGTGGCATGCTTGTTTGTGTTCACTAGAATGGAGTGGAATCGGAGAATAGGAAGAACATGCGACTTAGAGGGAACTCCCGGGTTAATATACAGAACGTAGAGGTATATGCATGCAAAATTGTATTTTGACCAATACCATTATTTTTGTTAATTACAATAAGTAATAATATAAACCAGAGCCAATTAATTCATTCTGAATCAGTTTGTGTTTAAAACTCTCATCATCTCTAGTTAAAGAGACTGATGCTTTCTCACTTCCTTACCTCTACATGCAGCTAAAATGCTAATTTTAACATCAGTACCACTGAATTTTTGTTTAATAAATAATGGCACAGTAATTATTATATAGTTTTAAGGGTGTGTATATTATATTTGTCTAAAATTTTATTTGCCTAATACTTAGACCATTTGTCTGCTTTGAGACAATGACCATTGTTAAAAGCGCTGTATAAATAAATAAAATTGAACCATCAACTGCACAATTTTGATTTAATTCAGACTTCGCCACCTAACCTTTTAACACTACGATGAAGGTGAACAATTAGTGCTAATGCAAATGTAATTTTATAAATATTGGTCAATAAAAATTCACTTATCTGATGTTGCTTATCAGTAATTGTAAGTGATATTAATATTGTTCTGTCAGTATTGTATGTAGACTATATCTCACTGCCACATTTAGGTTTTAACAGCTTTGAGACCTCATTTACACATTTAAATTGTTCTTTTTCCGCTACAGTCCCCCACAGTGCTCTGTAAAAAGGCCAATCAATTAAAGCCAAAAGAGTCTCCTGTTAGTCTGAAAGGCAAGAAAGACAGAACCCTGCAGAAGATTGGCGACTTCATCCAAAGTTCTCCGACCCTCCTAGGGAGCAAAGGTTATTATCCTTTTTTTTATATTACCAGATTGGTAATATCTTAACTGACACTACAAAACAGTTATTCATATCTCCACTTGTGCTGCTTTTGTTTCTCCACAGCAAAAAAGATCATGGCAAAGGTTGTTTTAAAATCTCCCGAGCCAGAGAACAATACAGAGATAAGCAACAAACCCAAAAGATTAAAACGCAAGCTGTATAAGACACACATCTCTTCTCCTCTCGATATAGCTTCACATCCGGTCAGTAGTGCTTTATGACACATTGAATAAATACCAATCTCCAAATTTACTTGAAATTTACTTAAGTATTTATTTAATCAAATTATCTGCACCTTAACACTTAACATTTATTGAGAATTTCCCTGGAAATGATAAAAGCACTGAGATTTCTTACTGTATTGTCTTTAAGATATGAAACATGCAATACTATGTTTAATTTTTCCCACAGATTATTGCCGTGGATCAAGATGACAAAGAAAGTGATCATCTTATTATTAAAAGAAAACTTAGAACAAGAACTTGCAAAGCAGATAAGCTGGTATAGACAGTTTTATGTAAATAGTGCAACATGATTTTTAAACGTGTGTGTGTGTGTGTGTGTGTGTGTGTGTGTGTGTGTGTATATATATATATATTTTAGTTGTAATTGCTTTTTTTTTTTTTGTTTGCATCATTTTTTGTCTTCAATAATAGGATGGGAAAAACAATTATATTTCAACATGTCTAAAGAACCCCTGTCGCAGTTCTTTAACCTGGTTGGCTGTGATTCTGTGGTTAATCATCAGTCTTGCTGTGTTGGCACTAAGGTTTAAGTTAATCAGTCCATGAATGTTGGTTTTGCCATTCTTTACCAGAGGTGTCTCTAAGGGATATTTTTTGTGTAACAAAGCTTTTATAATTTTCCTAACATAGCACTTATTTTTACTTTACAAGACTTTGACCCTGGTTTCCTATTGCTCATCTACATGTTTAAGCGACATACAGTGGTGATCAAAAGTATTAAGACAACTGGCTGAGGAGAGGTGCTAATGAGACTCAGCTGGTTTAGTTAATGCGTGAAACAAATGTGGCATGACTTTTACTTTCTGAAGGTGGCGTAGTGTCTACCCAGGGGGAAAAAAGGCTAATACTTAGAAGTTTCTTAAATGAATATTGAACTTCTGTGGCAAGCTTCTGTGAATGATCTTCAGGAAGCAATCAAGCAGGATTGAGAGTGATGCCAGAGTACTGCAGAAGTCTTTTTGACTCTGTGCCCAGCTGGATCCAACAGGTTTTGAAGAATAAAGGACTTATATTAAAATATTGACTTTCACTTTCATCTCAATATTTTTGGCCACCACTGTCTGTACAGTGTATAGCTTGGCTTTACCCTCTGCTGCTCTCGCCTACTCATGACTGATATCATCTTACTGTCACAGCTGTTCATCAGCTGACGCTGTGGTTTTAGCCATATCTGTGTGGTTTGCTGAGTGATGAAATTATAGAACAGTGTGTGAAGAGGGACCAAAGTGGAAAAATAATGGATAACATGATGGTTATGTAGTTTGTGTCAAAGTTTAATTTCTAGTTACTGATGTGCTAAAGCATTTCAGATTATTTTTCTTTTTTTCTTTTTTTTATTTAGCTTGAACATTAGTGCAGTAATTGTAAGGTAAGGCATTTCTGGGGCCTAGACTTGATCTATTAACATGTGGCATGGAGACCTCGTTTCGCCCCAATTTCCTCAGTTGCTATACCTTGTTCACTCACTCATCTTTTATACCGCTTTATCCTGTATTCAGGGTCGTGGGGGCCTGGAGCCTATCCCAGGAGGCTTAGGGCACGAGGCAGGGGTACACCCTGGGTGCCAATCCATCGCAGGGCACACTTACATACTCATTCACACACTATGAGCAATTTAGAAACGCCTATCAACTTGACCTACATGTCTTTGGACTGTGGGAGGAAACCCATCAAGCACGGGGAAAGCATGCAAACTCCACGCACACAGAGACGGGAATCGAGCCTGGCCGGGAATCGAACCCAGGCCCTGGAGGTGCAGGTGACGACGGTGCTAACCACCGCGCCGCCTTCTTTAGTTATTAATAGCCGCCGTTATTTAATATGATTATGTAGACTTTTTTCATGCATCTGTGATTTTAATCTACAAATTTTCATAACCTTTTAGTTTACAATTAAATTAACTAGTTTTAAGGTTGCTTGGTAAGTGTAACAAAATATTCAGTAATGGTAGTCCTGATTATAAAGTTTATTACAGAATTTTGGTTTCTTTTTGCTCTGGTTTTATTTTGCATTGGGAAGGTTTTGTCATGAAAATCGGCAAACTGAAAAATAGGAGTTGTAGTTGTGAAAAAAATTAATTTAAATGGGTAGAATTTAAATCAGTTTAACATTAATAGTGTCTTACTTGCACACAATTATTTTCTTGAAAAATAAAATGTTAAATAAAATATTATTATTTTAGCAACTGCTGAATGAATAGGGTGGATGCCAAGTTTAGCTGATCACTATAATTAGGATTAATCATGCAGCAGTAGGTTGGCATTAAATATAAATTTGTTAGATGTTTAGTTAATTCTTATTCATACTTATCATGATTGCAATATGCTACAATATAAAATGTTATGATGTAATACATGTATACTGTATATAAATTCCTTTTTAATGTAAATGCCTTCTTAAGATTACAGATTTGTTTTTATTTTTATCACAGATTTTCAGGCTAAAAAACAAGTTTTAGTGTTTAAGACCGTGATCTACACATGCTGAATAATTTGGCATCTACACCTCTAGTGAAAAAATAGTCAAGCAAATCCGAGGTGTGAACTACACAGAAGTTATACAGTATACAAAACCTTAACAGTATTTCCATAATAACAGCATATACATAATGTGTCCTCTGTGTAAATATTGATGCAAGGACTTGATGCAGTTCTGAATACAGTTTATAAAAACTGTTCTGCAGATCTCACTTATCTCACTTACAATAGTTTTAGAATGGTCTAAAAACTTTTCATCTTTATCAAAATATTTTTAAGTCTTCCTGAAATATTTGTTAGTTTTAAGTTATGTTCGGCCTTGATCCATGCGGTTTGAATGTGTTAGCCAAGAGCAGACTAATACAGAGCTTCATCAACTCCTCAGCTCAGATACCACACTGACTTCCCAGCTGCTGTTGTGTTTCCAACACAGAGAAAACTCTCATGAATATGTATAACATAACTAATGATGTGTCATTTAAGATTCTTCAGAGACCCTATAGATAGCTCTAAATTTATTATCTCAGAAATAAGGAACCATAAATTTGTTCTTATTGGAACGGTGTAATCTCTAGAGACGGTTGTGTGTGAAAATCCCAGGAGATCAACACTGTCTGTGTGAAATACTCGAGCAGGCCAAGCTGGAACCATCGGCTGGTTCAGTGAAAAACTCAGCCAATGTGAGAGTTAAACAATACACCATACTGTTTGTCAAATAACCTGGACATTAATCAATGGCATGTCATTAGGAATGGAGCATGTTTGGAGGCAATAACAGCGTACTCGGGATATACACAAACTTTATGGATATGAACTCTCTCTCTCTTTGCAGGTGGACAATTATAATTTTATACTGTTCTTTGGAAAAACGACTGGCAAATAGGCTACAAGGGTTTTGAATATGAGTGTAAGAAAATCTTTTTTTTTTTTTTGTCTAATGTCATTTTGGAATTTCAGCAATCAGAGTCTCAATTAGTCATTAATAACAAGTTGCTAAGACTTTTCACGCCAGCTATGTTGATAAATAACATTTAAAACCCACATTCGAAGCCTAGTCAGGGAAACGCTTTCAGCAAGAAAACACATCTGATACCTTTGTCATCTTAAACAACTCTTTATCTACTCAATAGTTGCTTCTAAGTTGTTCAGAATTGCCTCTGAACCGTCCATATTATTCTGTTCATGGCTGATACTCTAACGAAAACCACAAAGCTAACAAGCTTCTAACATGAGGCTGAATCCCAAATCCCTCTCTAACCCCTAATCAAAGGCACTACTTGATCAACTTGGTCTGTGTAACAAGGGATTCCAATTTATACCCTACATATTTCACTAACTTTCCATTTTGTGCTACTTGGAATTCAACCCTGGAACGTGGAATTTAACGAAGCTGGTATTCAATAGTGGAAAAATAAAGAGAAACTTATGTACTTACAGGGCTGTAGGAGTTTATAACAATACTTTCATCCCCGTTAATTATACTAACTGTCTGTCTTTAACTGTCAGATGCTAGTTTTAATGCTAGTTTCGTCAGTGGCGGAAGTGTTAGTGAGCAAAATAACTGAGTGAAGACACAAACAAATCATAGTATGTTAATGATAAATGTTTGTAGAACATGAATCTGTACAGCTATATATGAGAAAAACTGGTAGACTGTTTGAGTTGTATAATTAAGCAATATCACATGCTTATGTGACCTAAATAACAATTCATTAAACATTGCGTAGATTAGTTCCACAACCAAAACATAGTAACACCATGGTCAATAGCATGTTTAGTTCTTTTTTTTTATTTTTTTTATTTACTTTATTACAAGCTACATTTAAAGCAGAGCCTCATAGTTCCAATTTATGCTCATCCTCTATTAGTAAGCCTTTAAAGTTTTTTATTTACCCAAATGACTGTCCTACTAATGGCATTACATATGAATCCTAAAGACTTGGGACACAGCTGGTGCTTGCTTGATCACCTCCCTGCCCACAGCTTTATGATGATTGATTTCACCTGTCATCTCCACACTCATCACTGTTCCTTAATTATGTTTTTTTCACTGATTTCTATTTACTTAGTTATGGCCTGTCAGTACATCATTTCCCACCAAATTAATTTTGCAAGAAAGTTCCACTTGTCTCGGTGCCCTAATCTCTCCTGAATTATTGACAGTTGACAGTCAGACATAGACCTGTAAACTATATTGAACCAAAAAAAAAAAAGTTTTTTAAATATAAATTAATGCCAATGGGCAGCCTCTGACTTTGCAACACTTGTTTACACACTGTGTGCGATAACACCTAACATTTCTAAATGTATCAGAACTAATGTTGTTACATGAGATCATTTCCGAAACAACATCGCCCAAATGTTCCTCTATTAATGCCTGGAGCATGACTCCCCAAGACTTCTGGGAGTGTGCTCTGGTGTCTGGGACGGGGAAGGTAGCGGTGGATCCTTTGGGTGTTGTGAGTAAAGCGGTGGGGCCTTCATGGATCAGACTCATTTGTCCAGCGCATCCTATCATTTGTCTGGCAACCTCATTTGGATTGAGGTCTGGTCGAATCAACATCCTTGAACTCTATGCCTGGTAAGATTTATACACAGCAAGATGTGCTAATACATTAAGACGTATTCTGATACCTTTATAAAATAGCCAGCATTGACTTGTTTAAAAAATTTGTTCTATATTAGAGAAAATATTATTTTAAAATAATATTTTAAATATTAAAATATCTTTGTGTGATTGGACAAGACGGTGTACCATTTAAGCCCAACAAGCATAGATGAGTTGTGGTGCCCCTAATTTCTTTTCTTTCTGTTTGTCTGTCTGTATGTATATATGTATGTATTTATGCTCCACAGCTATACAGTATGCCTACTAAGGACAGTTATCCAGGATTACAAGTAATTTCAAAGCTGATTGCTGCTGAAATTAATATCATATCCTTTAATCTCGTTTCTACTTTTTACACAGCTGTAAGACAATTAAAGCCTTACTCCCAATCCATAATTATAAGACTCATGGCGTGACAGACCAATTAATTTCCATTTAGAGGACAGACAAAGCATGACCAATTAGCACAAGTGGCACTAATGCGATTCATATCATAATCCATGACACAAAACGAAATAAATCTTGCAAGGTTATTAGCCGGGAATAAAATATTAACATTCATACTATCACAAACACATATTTATTGTTACACTGTTATATTATTTGATCACCTTGTACTACTGGTACTGCGTTATAATACTTAAAATTTCCAAAGTCCCAAATTAATATCTAGTAGACAATGTACCTCTGCTTCATTGAATGTTTGCACCAGTAGCAAGTATTAAATGGTGGAATAAAGCAACACTTGAGTAAATTTATTAACAAGCTTCTAAATATGTTCTAAGCGCCACATCACCCCAGTTCTATTTTGTGAAATCAATTCCCAATCCCATCTTTATCACTACATCACGTGTGGCTTTGCAGCTTTAGTGTTTCCTGCATGCTAGCTGTCGAGTGTTTGCGGTTGAAGTTTCTGTAAATGAGGTTCTGGTAGGTGGTCCTGAGGTCTCGGTTGAAGAATGTGTTTATAATGGGATTAATGAGCGAGTTGGCATAGCCCAGCCACAGCAGGGTTCTCTCCAGCCACAAGGGGACGCAACTACAGTGCACACCACAGACAAAGGGCCGCAACGTGGAGAGCAGAAAGAAAGGCAGCCAGCACACACTGAATGCCCCCACCATAACTCCCAATGTGGTTGCCGCCTTCTGCTCACGCTTGAAGATGCGGTCGGTTCTCAGGAGTCGTGCGAAACTTGCACACTCCTTCACCTCCGTCTGCAAGTTCAAAACAGCAGAGACATAGTTCACACCATCATCAGTTCTTGGGGGGAATGTAATGGAGTGCTTTGCCACACTGATTTTGACTGCTTGGTAAATCCGGAAATACATGATCAGCATGACACACATGGGAATGTAGAAGGCCACAGCTGTAGAATAAATAGTGTATCCCAGGTCCTGGCTGATCAGGCACATGTTATCATCGTTGACGTTCTGAGCCCAGCCAAACAATGGAGGCAGCGTGATGGAGGCAGAAAGCAGCCACACAAGCAACACTATTTTTGCCATACACTTTCCACTTCGCCTCACAGGATAGGTCAGCGGCTTCGATATGCCAAGATACCTGTAACATCAGACACAACAGAAAATTTATAATGTGTGCAGAGTATCTTAAAAATAACACTTCTGCACAGTAGCCTTGGCTCTTCTCCCAGTCTCAAAAATGTTTTTTTTTTATTCCCTATTCCAATTAATAAGTATGAAGTAATAATTATTAAATATGATTTCAAATGAGCAAAAACCTATCAAGAAATTATTTCAACATAATATAAACAGAAGTAAAACATGGTATTAAAACAAATAAAACAATCTATTCACAGCAAAAGTACATAATAAATATGTAAGTTAAAAGGAGTATCTAAATAGCACATAATTAATTCATAATGAAGATTAATATTGGAAGAAAATATATAAAAGGTAAAACAGTGTATTAATTATAAATATATAAATAAATTAATACATAGGTAAAATGCATAAATAGATAACTAAAACAAAAAATAATAAGAACTCAAAATACATACACATTGATGCTTTCATGCTGTTACATTGATTTGTTTATTTATCAAGTTATTTATTAATCATTTTATATTTACTGCATGTGTTTTAGAGAGAGGGAGAAACAGAATGAAAGGGGATATCACTCTCTCACTCACTAATCGTCTATACTGCTTTATTCTGTATTCATGGTCGTGGAGGGCCTGGAGCCTATCCCAGAAAACTTTAAGGCACGAGGCAGGGTACACCCTAGACAGGGAGGGGGGGGGCAATCCATCGAAGGGCACACACACTATGGCCACCCCAATCAGCCTAATATGCATGTCTTAGGACTGTGAGAGAAACCCGATTATCTGAAGGTAACCGACCAAGCACGAGGAGATCATGCAAACTCCATGTTTGAGATGTTTTTGAGTTCCATTGATGTTTTTGAATTTCATTTCGCCTGCTGTTCAAAAGAATCTGGCAGTGCCATTATTTTATATGACAGTGCTTTTCAACCCTGGTCCTTGAAAACCCCTTGTCCTGCACATTTTAGTGTTGTAACCTGATTCAATTAATCAGCTAATTAACAGGATTTTCTAAAGCGAATTTGGTGTGATAGAGCTCAAAAAGCACTTACATGTTTGGGACACGGATTCTCTAGCTCCAAGAACCAAGGTTTAAAGACACTGCACTACAGCCTCAGAAATAACACTACTTTTTCTACAAATTATATGTATAATTAACAAAGAAAGGTGTGTGCATTTATAGCATTTATATAATAATGCTATAAATGCACACACCTTTCTTTGTTCATTTAATGTGTGTTAAAGGTGACATTCACACATCAAATATTTTCAGATATGTCAGGTAGAATGAAAGTTATCATGACTTTTATAATGTGTAAATTTTACCACTACTGGAATATCTGAAAGAAGTTGCAAAAAATGTAAAACTCTCAAAATGAGGATATTATTATTATTACAGGACAGGGCATGTGTTATTTATTTGCCTCTGTGCCCTATTTCTTTGTTTGTATAATTGATTACAATTTATAAAATTCAGTTCATCATTTACATTTATATTTAGGCATTTGGCAGATGCTCTTATCCAGAGCGACTTACAAAAAGTGCTTTAAAGTTTACATCACTGGATAGATACTTACACTGGGTTAACTAGGTTAATAACTAAGTGCCATTAGTCAAACACAACTGGGATTGCCTATGTTGTGCTGAAAAAAGGCTACATCACTCTGTACTACATTATCACTTTTTTTTTAAACAGCAAAGCAAAAAATGGCTAAAATGTTCTGAGTTGTAAGAGCTACAAGTATAAGGGATAACCCGAGAATGAAAAGATACATATTAAAGGTACAAAAACAAGGTACAAGTGAGTAATTGTGTAAAGCATCCTTGAGAGTTGAGAGAGTTTTTAAAAAGCAGAAGTAAGAAGATGGACCTGTCTATACTGATCACACACAGGGTGAGGATTGACGCTGTGCAGCACATCACATCCATGGCAATGAAGACATTGCAGAAGAGCTGACCAAAGACCCAGTGTCCTCCTATAAGGTCAGTGATGCTAACGAAAGGCATGACAGCCACAGCCACAGCCAGGTCTGCCACAGCCAAAGACACAATCAGGTAATTAGAGGGCTGCTTCAGCTTCTTTACTAAACACACTGACAGGACCAGCAGTAAATTCCCACACACGGTGGAAACAGTGAGCATCATCAGCACTCCTCCGATCAGCACTTTCTCAGTATTCCCATAGCGCAGAAGTTGCTCGGCACAGCTGGTCTTATTACCCAGAAAACTCGAAGTAGATGGAGTTGTTGGTTCTGTCTGGCTCTTCATTAAGCGCAGCTCCAGCATCTCAGAGCTCCAGTCGGACATCACAAGCTCCTACAGATTGTCCTGACCTTGACCTCTCATTGGTGATGGAGAGGAAACCACTCGTGCAATCCATCAATCCGATATACCCTGATACAACTTGTTTGGATGGACCACATGCACTCTCCTCGGATATCTTCAGAAAGTGTTCTTCTCTGTGCCGAAGTGCGCGCGCGCGTGTCCACCACTGTGGGAGAGGGAGAGAGAGGGAGTCGCGCGCTGAGACGCTTTTAACACAGCGCGTGACGTTATCTCTCAGGCTGGCCACAACTGCGTTGTTGCGGTTCATCACTTTTATTAACACAGTGATAACGAAAACCAAACATGTGAGTGAATATTATGAACGCGATTTATTTTAAAGGAAGAATTTGCAGTGTTGCCAGATTGGGCGGTTTAATCTCGAACAAATGCTCAATACAAAAAATAATAATAATAAACCCAGTGTTGAGTTTACACAAGGCAAAGATGTCAAATAAATAAATAGATAAATAAATACTGAAACACTGAAAGTATCCTACAGGTACACAATCTACCCAAACACACTTTATGAATTTTCACCCACGCTCTCAAATATTTGAAGAAGCTAGTCTCTGTTCTTCCACTAGGGGGCGAAGCAGAGAAACAAACTCAGCAACTGAAAAAACAAGAAAAATGAAGAGTGTTAAGCAATGGAAGGAAAAAATGTGCAATATAAACCCATTTATATAATGACATTCGTTATAATGACAATTTTGTGTAAATTCGTGATACTATATCCAGCCATCTTGGTAGCTCTGTAGTCCAACTAGGGACAATGGAGGCTGGTGGTGACCGTTGTGTTTATTCCAATTTTGTACAACCATGGTAGGACCTCGAGTTAACATTCACACACACATTCGCCCAGTTTTAGGACTGTGGGAGGAAACAGGAGAACCCGGAGGAAACCCACCAAGCACGATGAGAACATGCAAAGTCCACACACAAAGTGTACGTGTGTGTGTGTGTGTATATATATATATATATATATATATATATATATATATATACACACACACACACATAGAGTGTGTACAGAGTCAGGCAAAAAAAATTATACACACTTCAGAAAAATAGTATGATGTGTATTATATTAATATAATATTAATATCATAGTAATAATATCATCATAATATTATAATATGTCAATATATAATGTTTAGCTATAAATTTAGCTTTAAAATATTTATTTATGAATTTTTCTTTATGCACACACACATTGTTTTTTGAATATTAAAAAAATGTGTTTGCTGCCTTCTGCTCACATGCTATATGCTAGAGAGCATAAAGATTGGACTTTGCAATAGAAAAATGTTAAAATTGAACTTATCTTTTCGAAGCACATGAAGCAATGCATCCATTCATGCACCCAGTGCCCACTTTTACAAAGCTCTGGAGGCAGAGTTATGATCTAGTGTTCAAGGGTTGCTTAAATTTGTTTAGGAAATGTATATGTTTCATACCGATGTGTATTTTTCTAATATTCACTTCTTTTTAAGCCCACTTGACATTGGACTAATTGTGATTAACTTACATAAATGTGTGCTTGTTTTGTTTCTTACAAATTCCGCACGATTATACTGCCATCACATGGTGCTTTTACACAAATTCAGTTTTTCTTCTTGTTGTGGTGTAGAAAGGCAAGGCAGAAAAAAAAAAGTTTTGATACTACATATACTGTAGTTGCAAAATACTGTCGACCCAAAAAGACTTTTAATGTATAAATGTGGGCAGGGGCGTTTCTAGGATTTTCAGTTAAGGGGGGCTCAGCCCCCATAGATGTTTAACACATATTTGGCTTGTTCAGAATCAGTACTCTATGTACAGGTAAAATCAGAAAAATGTAAACAGAAAACAGCATATAACTTTAAATTTACATTGATTAGCAATATAAACACCAACGCCTATAAACTGTGTGGGTGCCAATAATGCCAAACATTTATCTGTTGATTCTTTGACAATACTGCTGCTTTTTGTTGGAAACTGGCAGACATAAAAAATGTGAAAAATAGTTTCTGATGCAAAGACTTCAATCAATGTTGGGATCACAGTGTTAATGTGCCTGGGAGGTTGTCCTTTCAGGGTACTGTAGAACTGAACAGAGAACTGTAGATGGAAGGTTTTTTAAGTCACATGGGAGCAGGTCTCCAAATGAGCAGCAGGTAAGAATAGAAAATCTTTTTTTTTTTCATGTGACTTGAAAAGTTAAATATGAATATTAAAACTTTGATCATCATGTTATCTAGTTTAATTTAGTATTTTAGCTACATAAATAGGACAGTAGGTTCTCTATTAAAGAAAATAAATTAAAAATAAATCATTTTAATTGGTCAAATAGGCCTTCCTTCAACCCAGTTTCCACTTCTAGTTGTACTGGTATGAGAGTGCCAGATCAAGCCTTATTTAGAAAGCTAAGCAGGCTTGACCCTGGGTAGTGCTTGGATGGGAGACCACCTGATCCTGTAAGCTTTTCAGTTTTATTCCTCATATAGTTTTTTTTTATATATATATAAAATAAAGAAAATAAATGAAAAAAAAAATCATTTTAATTGGTCAAAAAGGCCTTCCATTAACCCAGTTTCCACTTCTAGTTGTACTGGTATGAGAGTGCCAGATCAAGACTGATTTAGAAAGCTAAGCAGGCTTGACCCTG